>NW_024082397.1:0-39262 GCF_003009895.1 Hyaena hyaena
AGTCACAGACTGAACCAGGCTCCAGGCTCCGAGCTGGCAGTCAGCACAGAGCCCAACGCGGGGCTTGAACCCATGAACCGCGAGATCATGACCTAAGCGAAAGTCGGATGCTTAACCGACTAAGCCACCCAGGCGCCCCTTTCCATCTCTCCTTCTTTCTCTTATGGAAAGAACTTTAAAAAAATTAAATCTGTTTTATTTATTTATTTTCAGTTTGGCCACCTAATCTTTTATTTATTTTTAAATTTTTAAATAGTTTATTTTCAAGTTGGTTTCCATACAACACCCAGTGCTAATCCTCACAAGTGCCCTTCTCCATGCCTGTCACCTGCCTTCCCCTTCCCCCTACCTCCATCAGCCCTCAGTTTGTTCTCAGCATTCAGAGTCTCTCATGGTTTGACTCCCTCCCTCTCCCCAACTATTTTTCCCCTTCTTCTCCCCCATGGTCCTCCGTTATGTTCCTCCTAATCCACCTATACATGCAAACATATGGTATCTGTCCTTCTCTGCCTGACTTATTTCACTCAGCATAACACCCTCAAGTTCCATCCATGTTTCTACAAATGACCAGATTTCATTCTTTCTCATTGCATGTAGTATTCCATTGTATAGATAAACCACATCTTGTTGATCCATTTGTCAGGTGATGGACACTTAGGCAAATTAAATCTGTTTTAATCTCTCACTATCATTATTCTTTTTGATGCTCAGATTGTTTCAAGTATGGTCAACAGAAGGTCCTTTAAGCTAAGTCCAGGGGTGCCTGGATGGCTCAGTAGGTTAAGTGTTCGACTCAGGTCATGATCTCATGGTTCATGTGTTCGAGCCCTACATCAGGCTCTATGCTGACAGCTCAGTGCCTGGAGCCGGTTTCAGATTCTGTGTCTCCCTCCCACTCTGCTCCTCCCCCACTTGTGCTCTGTCTCTGTCTCAAAAATGAGTAAACTACAAAAAAATTTTTTTGAGCCAAGTCCAGTATCCTTTGAAATGACTCTGTGAATCTCTAAGGACCTCTTTGCTTTCTGACAAGAGTGTTCCAGGTTCACTTTGTCATTTCCTTGCTCTGGATGTGAATCAGCCTTCTCTCCAAGGAGCACTGATACCTTTTAGGGATGAGAATGGTATTTAGAAACCACTTGGGTGGCTTGATGCTAGTGTGCTTATTGTTACTGGGGTGTCAGAGTTTCTACGCTAGCTCTAGGCCCTGTCAATGGACCAATTGAGATTAAAAAAAAAAAAACCCACAGCTTTATTCTACTAACACCAATTCAAATCCAACACTATGGGATTCTTTCTTAGCTTCTGTCATTCCAGATTTGTTATCTCCCTTCTCCCACAGTGAGAAAATTGGTTCCAAACAACATGAATATATTTACTCGTTCACTTTTTCCAGTAACGCATGCACAGTAGTTTCAAAACTACTATACCAATACCCCTTTCAACATCAAACTAAGTTCAGTAACTTCATTGATTTCTTTGCACTTTTTGCTCTTACACTGTATCCCAGAACTCCTAACTCCAGTTCGTGGAGAACTGTGCTCAATTAATTGAATGAACTCTGTACGGTTAGGTGGGCAATTTGATATACAGGCATGTTCAGGTCTTTTTTTTTTTGTGTGTGTTAAATTTCAGGGCTTGCTTTTATTTCCATTGTTTTGGACTTAATGTTTTGAAAGGGCAATACTAGATTTCAAAAAAAAAAAAAAGGTTACTCAGAGAAGTCAAACTGCCATCACTAATCCTTGCATAACATTCCCACCCCCATAGGAACCATTTTCAGCTAATTTCCTGACTTACAGTTTTTGAATATCTCTTTAAAAAAACAGGAAAAAAATGTGTGCGTGTGTGATATTTATGTACGTAGACTTTAATTTCTTATTTCTTACACTAACATTAGTGTATTTTGTATATTCTTTTGCATGTTTTCTTTGCTAAAAATATAAATATGATTTTCTTAAAATTAAAAAAAATATTTATTTACTTTTGAGAAAGAGACAGACAGATCGTGGGCAGGAGAGACGCAGAGAGAAAGAGAGGGAGACACAGAATCCGAAGCAGGCTCCAGGCTCTGAGCTGTCAGCACAGAGACCAATGCAGCATCCGGACTTATGAACTGTGAGATCATGACCTCAGCCAAAGTCGGACGCTTAACCAACAGAGCCACCCAGGTGCCCCTGTTTCTCTTCTGAAATCACTTAAGGGCTTTAAGCCAGGGAGTGACTTGATTATTTACATTTTGAGAAGATTAGTTTGGTTGCTCTACAAAGAATGTTGCAGAATCTTGAGGTGAAGACAAGTTGGGAGGCTAGGTATGGTGGTCCGGCTAACGAAAAGGGAAACATACTTATTTCACTCATAACACAACAGTACAACAGAGATATCTGTTTATGCACTGGATGAGCGTGGTGAGGGAAAAGGAGGACCCAAGAATGGTTTTTTTATTTGTCTTGAGTAACTGGGCAGAAACATGTATCCCTCTGCTCCACTGTTAACCTAACTCCCAGCCTAGGGTCTGGTATACAGCAGGTTTTCACTAAGTACTTGTCAAATAATAAATAAATGTAGCACCTGGAGGGGTCAAGAGCTGAGAATCAGTAACAGCTAGTAAAAGCAATAAAGGCATTATGAGGTATGAAAGGAAACACAGATTTAGGGGTAGATCTGACTGAAGGAGCAAGGGAGACTTTGATACTGAGCCCACTAGACTTGAGTTCCAGCCTAGACAGGAAGGCTTAATTTTTTATTTTAATTTTCCTCCTTCTTCCCGTTTACATGGACTTTCTTTGTTCATTTTTTAAAAATTTTTTTATTTATTCCTGAGAGAGAGAGAGAGAGACAGACAGACAGACAGACAGACAGCATGAGCAGGGGAGGGTCAGAGAGAGAGGGAGACACAGACTCTGAAACAGGCTCCAGGCTCTGAGCTGGCAGTCAGCAGAGAGCCCGACGCGGGGCTCGAATCCATGAACCCCGAGATCATGACCTAAGCTAAAGTCAGACGCTTAACCGACTAAGCCACCCAGGCGCCCCTCTTTGTTCATTTTAACTCCTGGCCCTGCATCCTCTTCTCTACTACAAACTGGCTCACCTCAAATACAATTATTTTGTGGGGAAAGAATAATTGTGAACTGAATGAGGAGGCAGTGGGTTAGCTAGGGAAGGGGGAAGTAGGAGATATATAGAATAATAAGGTAATTAAGACTGTAGCTCACCAAAGTAGGTATTCGAAAACTACTACTAACCAGTACTACTAAAACAGTAAAAAATACGACCATATGTAAGAGGGTGGTCATTCAGCTGAGTTTAAATCCCAGCGCCTCCATTAATAACCATATGCTTTTTTAGCAAATTACTTAACCATATGAACTCAAGTTTCCTTAGATTCTATAAAACGGGGATGATGCTATCTACCTCAAAGGGTTGTTCTCAAAATCAGTAAGACGATCCATTTTATATGCTTAGCACCTGCACAAGGTACACGCTCAATTAACCTTAGCAGTTCTTTTTCTTTAAAATCAAGTACAGCAGGGAGAGATGGCCTCAGTAATAAATGCTTGCCATGAATATCACAGCACCGCACTCGCAGAAGAGGATCATTTTAAAAGAGGCAGAGGAGGCTGTACTGGCCCTGAACATTTTGGGTAAAGATCTTGCCTATGCATGGAATTTGAGACTGTCGTAGCACAGCGCCTCGCAGCGATAGGTACTTTATACTCTCAGAATGAAAAGGAAGGAAGGAAGGAAGGAAGGAAGGAAGGAAGGAAGGAAGGAAGGAAGGAAAAGGAAAATGCTATACGAGTCTATTCTGGGAAATAGGGCGGCTGGGGATGACAGGTGGGGTCCCGCAGCGAGGGAAGTGACCCTTCGGGTGCGCACAGCACTAGTTCTAGGCGACTCTCGGGAGGCGCGAGCCAGCTCCGCCCGCAGGGTCCGGCCGGGGCAGAGGCTAGTCCCCCTTCCTCGGCCGGTCCCTGGGGGAGTCGCGGGGCTAAGTGTGGTGGCAGCGGCCTCACCTCCAGGCCTTCGCTACGTCTCACCGCCACGACGGCATCCGAGATTGGCGTCCGTGCCAACGGAGGTGGTACCCGCCGCAGCCACCAGGCAGCGTCCCGCCCCGCGCGGCGCGCTGTGCTCTGCGGGCAGCTCCGACCCTCCGCACGCAGACCACCCACGAGCCCCATCGCACATCACTCCGGGGCATTCCGACATCCATCCGAGATTTGAAAGCTCCTTCCGAGAACTTGCGAGAAGCCTCCAGCTCTAGCCTCCGCGCTCCCAGGCGCCGTTCCGGAAGCCCCGCCCACTCCCAGCGTGCAGTGCGGTGATTTGGCCGCCATTGTTTGAATTTGAAAAAGGAAACATCGCCGTGCTGTTCGCAGCTCTGGCAGGCCTGGCAACTTGTGCAGGTGAAGAGGTGGGCCCAGGTGAGGGTGCGAGGTGGGTGACTGCGCAAATACCAGACCCGAGGCTGGGAAACGGCGCTGGCAGTGTGAGTACCTTCCCAGGGGATCGTGACGCCCCTGAGGTTCCTCTCGGGAAACTGGGTTGCAGAGCGATGGGTGCTCCTGGGGCACCGCGGGCACCGCCTGCGCATCGCAGGGTTGAGCCATATTACTTGGGTTGGGTGTTAAATCTCGCCTCCACCGCATTTTAGCTGAGTGAGGCAAGGCAACTTATGTAATCTTTCTGGGTCTCCGTTTCCTCATCTGTTAAAAGAGTGTAGTAATAATAGTACTTCATCTCTTCCGGCTCTTGTGAAGATAAAATAAGATGTAAAGTTATCAGAAACGGTGCCAGTATATAGTAGGCACCAAGTGTTTGCAATCCCTAAAGTTTTTTTTACTATTGTTGCTGTTGTTGAGGCGCAGGCCTCCATTGCCAACCCTTGTTTTCTGGATCCCGGAGGTGAGCAGTTTGCTTAGCAGGTGATATGACTTCTTTGGTGGGGGGGGAAGCCTTGTTGTGGCCGTACGTTCGTTTATTTCCACGCTGCTGTCACTGCCTAGGGTTTGCCCCTTTGGGCTTTGCAGTATCAAGTGGAAAAGGGTGTGTGCGGCGAATGCGAGGACTACTGTCATCCCCCAGTTTAGAATGTTTTCCCCCAACTTCTAATTCGGCTTTAGTGATTCCTGCCTGACACAACTCTAATGTTCCTTGCTGAAGGATTAGTTGACCCAAGTTCTTGCCTTAAGCAATCTTTGCTTAAGATGGTCAGATTCAGGTTCACACTATTTTTTTATTAAAAATTTTTTTAATAGTTCTTTATTTTAAGAGCGAGAGAGCGAGAGCGAGCGGGCTAGCAAGGGAGGGTAAGAGAGAGGGAGAGAGATTCCCAGTAGGCTACCTACTGTCAGCGCGAGCCCTAGGGGCCGGATCCCACTAACCCTGAAATCATAACCCAATGGAAAACCAGGAGTCCGATGCTCAGACTGAGACAGCCAGGCACCCAAGGTTTACTTTTGCTTTTAAAACAAGGTAGTATGTTTACCCAGAAGCAGCGGTAACAATGTATATATTTTATTAGATGTCCCGGACCCAGGACTTAAAGTTGCAAAATCATATAAAGGACGCCTCAGTTAGGAGGAGGTTCTTTTGAGACTGTATTTTGTAATGGCGTTCAGAAACTTGATTCAGTAGCATATTTGTTATTTTTCACAAGTGTTCAGCCATGGGATCTCACTGGAGAGAAGATAAAAAGATGCTGGTTCTCAATTGTGGGTAAAGCCTTTGAAACGGGTCTTGAACAGGTCTTGAACCCTGCTGTTGCTGAAGATAATATCACTAAAAAAGTAGTACCAAATTTTTTTGGTATAGAGGATTTTACTATTATTATTTAAGTCATTAGGGAATTTTTATCCTCATGCATCTCTGAATTTGTTGTAGGGAATACAGAGTAGTTCTTCTTGTCCTCAATAGATTTCTAGTGTAGTTAGGAAGAAGTTAACTTCTCACACTTCAATAAAACCTAACCAGAATTCAGGTTGTGACGGTACAAGTCAGCAGTTTTATAAATGTTAAGAGTTAGTTCATTGAAACTGAACTGTGAATACATACCAACTATTATAACCTTGCTTTTTAAAAGAGATATATTCTTTTTAATACAGTAATTTAATAGAAGACTTATCATTTTTTTAAACCAAAAATTAATTGAAGGCAAAAAGTGAAATTTATCTTCCAATTTCCTGGGTATTTCCATAAAATCTGAGTTATGTAATGTCAAGCCAGTGCTTAATTAATGTTTTTGTATGTTCTAGATCAGTTGTTATTTCCACTCTATCAGAAACCTCTTTTCTCAATTTCCACGCATACATTGGGTGTTTGAAATATTCTATCAAACTGCATTTTAAGCAATTATCCCATTTTTATTTATCACTGATAATACAATAAAGACAAAAGCAACCAAGATACTAAAGTGTATGGTTGATTGATCCTGCAGTTTGCTGGGCTTTGTTGAAGGTAAATAATTTCCTTTGTCTTTTTGAGGTTTAGGAAAAACAGAAAAACAAAAAACTACTTTGTTGTATTGAGTTTGTGGGTTTCAGGGCTGATGTAGGAGAAAGATATGCCCACAGTATGGCAGCATCACATAAGGAACTTTATTGGGATAGCACTTTGACAGGATTACACAGGAGAGAGGTCCACCCCAGCGTGAAACCTTTCAGAAACTAGAGTAAAGGACCACCCCATAGAAGGAGAAAAAGGCAAGGGAACCTGGAGGTTGGGAGGGGAGGGAGAGGAGAATTAGACTTGGGGGCTTATTGTCTTAAGTGATATTACTCAGAAGCACAGTGGGGTGTCCCTGAGTCAGACAGTGTCAAGAGGCATCAGTGGCTTGGATTTTTATAGTCCCAAATTGGTCTGAACAGAAGTTAGGTGCAGTTTTATGGGATGTACAAACTAGTTAGGCTCTAGTTGACTTAAAAAAAAAAAAAGAGGATTATTTGGGCTATGTTAAAAGCAAATTGATGTGTAAAAATTTTAATCTGGCCCCTAATAGGTTTTTGAACTAACATTCCTGGCATTCTGTGAAGAAGTAAACAACATTGGACCAATATACAGGGGCCGTCTTTGCCTTATTATATTATATAATATGTATGGATGCCCATTACTATTTTCTTGAGCCAGAAACCCTAGTTTCTGGATATTTCATATCCAGAAATATCCGTTCTGGATATTTCATAATATTGTCAAAGAACAGCAAGGAGTTCTCTTTCTCCCTGGCATTATGTACCTAGTAGATTGTCAATAACTATTTGAATGTTAAATTATTTTTTATTTAAAGTTACCTGTAAGTTTACCTTTATGTTTAGTGACTTGATGCTTTAGTTGTAATAGTTTGATATATTATTCCATATTTACCTTAATTTTTGACACCTACAATGTGTCAGGTACTGTTTTGAATGTGTTCACATTTATTATTTCACTTTTCACGTGCATTATTTAGAAGAAATCAGCCGAAAGATTTCAATTGTCCAGGTAACTGAATTTAAGTCCTAAATGCTAAAACCTTACAAAGACTTGTAAGTAACATTTTCAGAAGACATTAAGTAACTAAAGTAACACAAGATTATAATTCACTCTACAATTATTTGATTTCTGAGAGGATTACAGGCAGAGACTGAATGTTTTATACTGTCTTAATAGACTACCTTTACTGGTGAAATCTCTGGCTGAATTGACCTATAAGTTGGATCATACGAATAGTAGTGGTAGGCTCTGTTCTTTACTTGATTACTTGATTCAGAATCTTAATAATTTAATCATTTGTCTTTTCCATGGGCCATCATCGTGTTACAGATGTAATGTTTCCTTCTCTAGAAATTTAGTTATATGGGGGTTATTAGTGGGCTAGACTCAGATTTTTTAAACTATGGGTGGCTTATATGCTAATTTATTAAAATTATCTAAAGTTACTGTTAATTCTTGCAGAATGGAATCTAATTTAAATCAAGATGGAGTGCCTAGACCATCTTATGTTTTTAGTGCCGACCCAATTGCAAGACCTTCAGAAATAAACTTTGATGGCATTAAGCTTAATCTCTCTCATGAATTTTCCTTAGTTGCTTCAAATACTGAGGTAAGTACAAGGAAAGTATTATGTTGATTGAGTGCAAATGTGTGTGGTGTGCACACACTTGCAGACATGTTTGTTCAGAGCTTTCCAGACTTTGTGGGTTTAAGGCAACCTTCTCTATCTCAGTAATTTTTTCATGGCATCCTAAATAACATACCAGTTCTTCCAAGTAGTAGGTCCAAGCAACTTAATATATAACTCTACCTTAACCTAGAGCCATTTGAAAATATTAATGTAAACGAAAAAAAAAAAGGTCTTTCTTTAATTACCACAGTTATTTGGTGTAAGGGTTTGCATATCTTATGTGCACGTCATAGCTTTTCAAGCTTTGGAATCAGGTTAGATAGTGCCAGCCTTATTTCCTGTTCTTTAGTGGTTTGGGGTAGTACTTTTTTTTTTTTTTTTTTTAATCATAGCAACCGCTGAAAAATCCAGCTTCACCAAGATACGACATCAAAAGAAACAGTGTGATCTAGTGGAAACTGAAATATTTTGAGCTAATAGTTCATGGTGTTCAACATATGTTAAGTATTGCTGTGATTTCCTCAAATATGAAATATTCCACTATGCCCCTAGGAATTGTAAGCCTTACTTAAAATAACTCAGTAGTGTTTAAAAAGTAAAAATCTGGGGCGCCTGGGTGGCTTAGTCGGTTAAGCGTCCGACTTTCGCTTAGGTCATGATCTCGCGGTTGGTGGGTTCGAGCCCGGCGTCGGGCTCTGTGCTACTGGAGCCTGTTTCAGAGTCTGTGTCTCCCTCTCTCTCTGACCCTCCCCTGCTCACGCTGTCTCTCTCTCTCTCTCCTAGAAATAAATAAAAATTAAAAAAAAAAAAAAAGTAAAAATACTTCCTTCTACCACTGTACCTACTACCACTGTTTGTTTTCTGTCTTTGTAAACTTTATCGGTAATTTTTTAAAGTTTTATTTATTTTGAGAGAGAGAGAGAGAAAGCAAGTGAGCACAACTAGGGGAGAAGCAGAGAGAGAGGGAGAGAGATAATCATACACAGGCAGCACGCTGTCAGCACAGAGTCCAGTACAGGGCTTGATCTAATGAATCATGAGATCATGACCTGAACCGAAATCAAGAGTTGGATGCTTAACCTACTGAGCCACCCAGGCGCTCCACGCTCCTTTGATTACTGTAGCTTTATAGAATGTCTTGAAGTCGGATGGTGTGAGTCCTCCAGCTTTGTTCCTCTCTTTAATTTTATATTGGCTTTTCTGGGTAGTCTATAGTTTTAGCCATTCTAATAGATATATATTGGTATCAAGTTGGTATTTGCATTTAATAACTAAAGGTGTTGAATATGTTTTCATGTGCTTATTTGTCATTAGAGTGTTTTTGGTAAAGTGTCAGTTTAAATCTTTGCCCATTTAAAAAGTATTGGATTGTTTTTATATTATTATTTAATTTTAAGTGTTCTTTATATTTTTCAGATTCATTTGTTCATCAGATATATGCTTTGTAAATTTTTTTCCTACTCTGGGGGTTGCCTGTAGTCCTTTAATAGTGGTTTTCAAGAAGAGAAGCTTTTTTTGTTTTTGATATATATAAAATTTATTGTCAAAGTAGCTAACTCTTGGCTTTGGGAGTAGATTCCTGTGATTCATTACTTACATGCAACACCCAGTGCTCATCCCAGCAAGTGCCCTCCTCAGTGCCCATCACCCGTTTTCCCCAACCCCATCAGTCCTCAGTTTGTTCCCTGTATTTAACAGTCTCTTATGGTTTGTCTCCCTTTCTGTTTGTAGCCATATTATTTTTTTTCTTTCCCTTCCCCCATGATCTTCTGTTAAGTTTCTTAACTTCCACATATGAGTGAAGTTGTCTTTCTCTGACTAACTTATTTCACCTAGCATACTGCTATCCAGTTTTGTCCACGTTGTTGGAGACGGCAAGATTTCATTCTTTTTCATTGCTAAGTAGTATTCTATTGTATCTGTCTTTACACTACATCTTCATCTTCTGTCTTCATTCATTAATTGATAGACATTTGGGCTCTTTCCATAATTCGGCTATTGTTGAAAAGTGCTGCTATCAACATTGGGGTACATGTGCCCAATGCATCAGCACTCCTGTATCCTTTGGATAAATTCCTAGTAGTGCTATTGTTGGGTTGTAGGGTAATTCTGTTTTTAATTTTTTGAGGCACCTCCACATTGTTTTCCAGAGTTGCTGCACCAGTTTGCACTCCCACTGACAATGCAAGAGGGGAAAACAGAATTTTTTAATTTCATTAATATTTTCTACTGTGGATTGTACTTATGGTGTGATACCTAAGAAATCTTTGCCTAACTCAAGTCCACAAAGATTTTCTTCTATGTGTTCTTTTAGAAGTTTTACAGTTTTAGTTTTACATTAGGATGTGATCCATTTTTAATTTTTATAAACAATGTGAAGTGTGTATCCAAATCCTTATTATTTTTTTTGTATAGATATCTAATTGTTGTAGCATGACTGTTGAAAAAGCTATGCTCTCTGTTCTGCAATTCCTTTGCACCTTTATTATAAATCAAATGTCCTTCTCTGTGGGAGTTCATTTCTGAATATTGTTTCATTGATTTGTCTTTCTGCCATATCCCACTGTTTTGATCACTGTAGCTTTGAAATAAGTGTTGAAATCAGGTAGTGTTAGCCCATCCAATTTCTTTTTCATAGTTTTGAGTACTCTAGGTACTTTTTTTTGAAAAAAAAATTTTTTTTAATGTTTTATTTATTTCTAGGAGAGAGAGAAAGACAGTGTGAGCAGGGGAGGGTCAGAGAGAGAGGGAGTCACAGACTGAAACAGGCTCCAGGCTCAGAGCTGGCAGTAAGCACAGAGCCCGAAGAGGGGCACAAAACCACAAACAGCGAGATCATGACCTAAGCGAAAGTCGGACGCTTAACCGACTAAGCCACCCAGGCGCCCCGAGTACTCTAGGTACTTTGCATTTCTGTCAGAATTTTAAGGGGAGTTTGTCAATTGCCACAGCAAAAGCCTCTTGGGATTTTGATTGCAATTGCATTGAATATGGAGATCAGTTTTAGAAGAATTGACATCTTAACAATATTGAGTTTACCAAATGATGAAGAAGGTGTATCAGTTTCTTTTGACCTTTAATTTCTCTGAGCAATGTTTTTTTTAGTTTTTCAGGGTGTAGGTCTCTCACATCTTTTGTCAAATTTATCCCTTAAGTATTTTATGATTTTGACCTCTTCCAAATGGTATTGATTTTTAAAATCAATTTCTGGTGTTTCTTCCTAGTATATAAAAGAATAATAGATTTTGTATATTGATCTTGTATCATGTTACATTGCTAACCTCATTTAATAGTTCTAGAGATGTTTTTATAGGTTCTGTTTGATTTTTGTATGTAGATGCTAATGTCTGTGAATGAAGACAATTTTATTTCTTCCCAATCTGGATGCCTTTTCTTTCTTCCTCCCTCGCTTCCTTCCTTTTCTTTTCCTCCCACCCTTCCTTGGTTCTCTTTCTTTTTTCTTTCTTTCTTAAATTTTTTTTAATGTTTTATTTATTTCTGACAGAGAACAAGACAGCGTGACCAGGGGAGGGTCAGAGAGAGAGGGAGATACAGTGTCTGAAACAGGCTCCAGGCTCTGAGCTAGCTGTCAGCACAGGGCCCTACGTGGGGCTTGAACCCATGAACCATGAGATCATGACCTGAGCCGAAGTTGGACACTTAACCTACTGAGCCACCCAGGCGCCCCTCTTTCTCTCTTTCTCTCTTTCTCTCTTTCTCTCTTTCTCTCTTTCTCTCTTTCTTTCTCTCTTTCTCTCTTTCTCTCTCTCTTTCTCTCTTTCTCTCTCTCTTTCTCTCTTTCTCTCTTTCTCTCTTTCTCTCTTTCTCTCTTTCTCTCTTTCTCTCTTTCTCTCTTTCTCTCTCTCTCTCTCTCTCTCTCCCTCCCTCCCTCCCTCCCTCCCTCCCTCCCTCCCTTCCTCTTTCCCTCCCTCGTCCCTCTTCCTTCTTTCCCTTTCTTTCTTTTTTTCTTTCTCTCTCTCACTCTTTCTCTCCCTTCCTTCCTTTTTCTCCCCCTTCCTTCCTTCCTTTCTTCTTTCCCCACTCCTCCTTTCCCCTGATTATTATGGGCTAGAACCTCTACTACAGAGTTGAATAGAAGTGGTGAGAGCAGAAATCCTTGTCTTGTTACTTGTTACCCATCTTAGATTCAGTCTTTGACCATTAAGTATGATGTTAGCTGTAGGTTTTTGTAAATGTTCTTTATCAGGTGAAGGAAGTTCCTGTCTATTCCTCTTTGCTGAGAATTTTTGTGAATGGATGTTGAATACATATTTCAATATCCTGTCATCATTCAATGCTTTTTTTTTTTTTACATCTATTAGAGATAAATGTTCCTTTGTTTTTTAAATGTGATTAATTACCCAAATCGATTTTTGAATGCTAAATTGACCTTGCATTCCTGAGTTAAAACATTTTTGGTCAGGATGTATTATCCTATTTTGTATATTGGCTAATACTGTGTTAGGGAATTTTTGCATCTATCTCAATTAGGGATATTGTTCTATAATTTCTTCTGAGGATATCTTTGTCAGATCGTGGTGTTAAGGTTATGTCATACTCAAAATTAGTTGAAAAGTGTTATCTATTTTCTTAAAGGGCTATGAGTTAAGTTCTTAAAGGGCTATAAGTTAAGTTTATTTTTTAAGTTGAATTTCCTTAATAAATATAAGGCTGTTCAGATTTTCTAGTTTTTATAGTTTGTTTTTAGTAAATTGTAGTTGTTTCCTTTTTACTAAAAAAAACCACATTTCTTTAGAATTATTTTAAAAAATGAATTAATTTCTTCCCCAAAGGAAGTAGTAAAGAGAATGCTGTATAGGAAAATTTTTTTTAAATAGAAATGAACATTTGGGTTAATAGACTATTCTGGTTGCTTATAGTTTATTTTGAAATTCTATGTTTTAGTGATGGAGAGCCCTATTTTTTGTTTTTAGTTATAAAGGTCAGGATTTTAGAGAAAAGAGGTGTATTATAAACTTCAAATATAAATGTAGAAGGTAGAGAAAATCAAGTCTTTTGCGGTATTTGTTTTTAAAGCAGATTTGCTTTTCTTTAGACTTATAAAATGATTACAAACAGAAGAATCACTGATTGCTTAGAGGTTCTGTATGATCTCAGATGGTTATGCAGTAGCCACTGTAAAATTTCTGTAAAAATCACTGTAAAGTTTCTGAAAGGCCATATTTTGTATTTTTTAAATACAGTATTTTGTTCTTTTTAAGGCAAATAGTTTGGGATCCAAAGATTATCTCCAGGTTTGTCTGCGAATAAGACCATTTACACCGTCAGAAAAAGAGCATGAGTCTGAGGTTTGTATTGACTTTAATTGGGTTTTTCTTTCATTCAGTGGGCAAAATGCCATTGTTTTTATTTATATATTGTGGGCATTTATTTACTTATTTGTTGATTGATTGATGTGTTCCAGGGCTGTGTGTATGTTCTAGACTCACAGACTATTCTGCTGAAAGATCCTCAAAGCGTTGTTGGTCGGTTAAGTGAGAAAAGCTCTGGGCAGATGGCACAGAAATTCAGTTTTTCCAAGGTAAGTCCTGTGTGAAACTGAAGATTTTCTTTTAAGTAGAAGAGATTTGGCTTTGGCTAAATTGCTACATTATAGTATATAATGAACTATATATGTCTGCTACTTAAGGAACATAGGTTTTAGGTTGGCATTGGTATTTTTTTCTTAAGAGTAGAACTCAGATTTGAGGTTTGTACGCATATAATTGGAAGTGAATAAATTGTTGTATAAATTTTTAATCTTTAAGGAGATGTTCTTTCCAAAATTTAGATGAAAACTTGATTGACTAGGTCAGATTTCTATCTTGAAAACTTCCTGAAGTAGTTAAACTATCATGTATCTTTGTGGGAGTTGGAGATATGGCAGCTACCTTAAGAATGAATCTTGTAAAAGAAATGTTTTAAATTTATAAAATACAAGGGGCGTCTGGCTGGCTCATTTGGGGTAGTACAAACTCTTGATCTCGGGGTCATGAGTTTGAGCCCCAGGCTGGGTGTTGAGATTACTTAAATAAATAAATAAATAAACTTAAAAGTTTTTAAAAACATGAGTTACAGGATAGAACTCATTGTAAAAATTTACTTGAATTTTCTAAAAAGACTTGTTTTAAAAAATGCTTGTTTAGGTTTTTGGCCCAGAAACTACACAGAAGGAGTTTTTCCAGGGTTGCATTATGCAGCCAGTAAAAGACCTCTTGAAAGGACAGAGTCGGCTGATTTTTACATACGGGCTAACCAATTCAGGAAAAACATACACATTTCAAGGTAAACTATTATTTTTGCTGGAAAGGAAAAAAGCAGTAATATTCACTCATTTTTATAATACTTGTATGTAGTTATGTTTCCATTACCTAGAACATTTGCTCTAATTTTAATACTAATATAGTGAATGTGTATTGCTGATAGCTTTTGATTAAGATTGATTTAATTCATTTGGGAAATTACTTTACCCATATGATGGAGAATTAGATGATAAAAATTTGGAAAAAAGATTTATGTGACATAGTGAACTAAGCATGGGTAACCAGAGAAGCATTTTATATTTCATTTTACTTTTCTAATTTGTGAGTATGGGTGATTGTGAATCTTATGGCCTGATCTGAATGTAAAATTTCAAGTTGTGCATCAGTATAATAGCTGATAAAATGTCTATTACAATGAAGACCAAAGTGATAGAAAACTGAGTAATGCTGCAACTTTTTCACTTTTGTCTTAGATGTTTATTCTTGCCTATTGGTGATAGAAAAGGAGACTTGGTAATACAGGAATGTTTCCACTTTGCTAATACTCTGAGAGAATATAAAACAAAAATTCTTTTCACAGGCACAGAAGAAAATATTGGTATTCTGCCGCGAACTTTGAATGTATTATTTGATAGTCTTCAGGAAAGACTGTATACAAAGATGAACCTTAAACCACATAGATCTAGAGAATTCTTACGGTTATCACCAGACCAAGAGAAAGAAGAGGTTGCTAGTAAAGTTGCAATGCTTCGGCAAATTAAAGAGGTATGGAAATAGTCTAGTATGTGAAATATATATACGTCATGACCTTTTATAAGCTCTTTAGTTTGTTTCAGTCTATACTGGAATATTTTGCAGCGGCGGTGGTGGTGGTCGTGGTGGTGATGATTGTTGTCTTTCTTTTTTAGAAAAGGATTATAACCTTGTTTGAAGTTTTTTTCTCCTTGCTTTATGTTGTAGAAATGGCCGAAATGTTTAAACAATACAAATGTAAATGGTTCTGAAATTTCTTTCAATTGTTGTAGAAATGGTACTGTACTTTATGTAATGATTAAAAAAGTTCTTTTTAGGGTGCTTGGATGATTCAGTCAGTTGAGTATCCAACTCTTGGTTTTGGTTCAGCTCATTATCCCAGAGTCATGAGATTGAGGCCCATGTGAGGCTCTGTGCTGACAGTGCAGAGCCTGCTTGGGATTCTCTTTATCCCTCTATCTCCGCCCCTCTCTTTCTCTCTCTGTCTCTCTCAAAACAAACAAACAAACAAAAATAGATTCTTTCTTTCTCCCTTTGCCCCTCTCTGCCACTTGCATGCTCTCTCTCTCTCTGAAATTAAAAAAAATTTTTTTATTGTAAAAATATTTTGTACACGCAAAATCTAAACAAGGAAATGTGAGAAATATAAACAGAAAATTTCTTGTGACTTTATTTCTAAAGAGAAGATCACAATAGCAGGTTGGAAAGTATCATTTTTGATTCTTTTCTAAAACAATATCTGTATGTAGAGCTTTCTGTATATCTCTGTATATACACAATCACAGTCATATGTATAGTTGCATATATCTTCATATGTTTTGATTTTTGCTCAGTGGAGTTTAAAGTTCAGAATCCATGATTATGATCTCTGAAAGTAAACTAGTATAAATAAAAATTATGGAGATTAGTAGATGATTGCACAGGTAATTCTTAGAGAAAATTAAAGTCAATAATGAAAAATTTCCCTAATGAGTTATTCGGTTAAAACATTATTTTGCTATGAAATTGTCAATATTTAAAAAATGAAATCCTGCTTTCATACATTGATTGTAAACTGTGTTTTTAGAAAGCACGTTTTCTTCTAGGAAGAAAAAAATTTTCATTATCTTTTCATCCACTATTCTGATTTAGGAATATATCCTAAGGAAATAATTAGAATGCAGAAGAAAAAAATAACAAATTGAGGTATTTATTTTAGTATTATTTTTACTGGCAAAAATTGGTAAATAGTCTAAGTGTTCAATAATAGGGGAATAATTAAGACATTTTACATCTATCCAGTTATACAGCCACCAAATATTTACAAATAATTTTTAATTATAGCAAGTAAAAGTAAAAGCTTTCAAGGTAACAAGTGTGGGGAAAAGAGCAGAAAAACATATTAAAATAATAATAGTAATTGCCTCTAAGTGACAGATCATATATGATGATGTTCTTTTTATTTTTATTTATTTATTTAAAAAATTTTTTAATGTTTATTTAATTTTGAGAGAGAGAGACACACACACACAGAATCCGAAGCAGGCTCCAGCCTCTGAGCTGTCAGCACAGAGCCCGACATGGGACTTGAACTCACGGAGTGCGAGATCATGACCTGAGCCAAAGTCGGTCACTTAACCTACTGAACCACCTAGGTGCCCTGACAGTATTCTTTTTAATATTCTTCTCTAGTATCCCAGATTTCCTATTATGAGAATGTATTATTTAATGAGGATGAAGAATTAATAGAAGGTTGAATTGAGTAGATGAAAGGTTGTGGTTTCATGGGTGACTTCTATGGATAGATAATTAATACACTGGTTATTTAACCTTAATTAAAAATGGTTTTTAACTTAAAAAAATTGTTCCTTTTTAGGTTGTGATGCAAAATGACAGTTATGATGCTCTTCATGGTAAGGTTTCTTTTCTCACTTTTCAAATGTTGATTTTGTGAAATATATTTGAATAGCTTTTAATTTTTGCATAAGTTCTAGCAATTTAATTTTTTTAATGAGATAGTAATTCTTGGAAAATGGTACAAAACTATATGAAATATCAATCACCGTAAAGTTTTATTTGGATTTAATATCACAGAGAATCCCTTTCAGTTGTAACTCTTATGTAGAATTCAAGAGAGCTACTATTTTTCCTTTGTCCTTTACCTGTAACTTCAATTTGGTTTATTGGCATTTTTTCAGAAAGAAAAAGAAAGAAGCCAAGCTTTGGTTAATATAAATTTTGTTGGTCAAAAAACTGTTTAATGTTGCTGAATAAAAGATTAAGGCTACTTGGGTGCCTGGTTGGCTCAGCTGATTAAGTGTCAGAGTCTGGATTTTGACTCAGTTCATAATGTCACAGTTTGTGAGTTTATGAGTTTGAGTCCCATGTCTGCGCTGACAGCAGAGAGCCTGTTGGGGATTCTCTCTCCCTTTCCCCTTCCCCCCTTCCCCCTCCCCACCCCCTCTGCCCTGTGTCTGCAGACAGCAGAGAGCCTGCTGGGGATTCTCTCTCCCTGTCCCCTTCCCCCTCATCCCCCCCCCTTCTACCCTGTGTCTACACTGACAGAGAGAGCCTGCTGGGGATTCTTTCTCTCTCTGCCCCTTTCCCTGCTCTCTCGCTCTCTCTTTATTTTTTTTTTAAATTTTTTTTTTAATGTTTTTTCTTTATTTCTAGGAGAGAGAGAGAGAGAGAGCGTGAGCAGGGGAGGGTCAGAGAGAGAGGGAGTCACAGACTCCGAAACAGGCTCCAGGCTCTGAGCAGGCAGTCAGCACAGAACCAGAAGCGGGGCTCGAAACCACAAACCGAGAGATCATGACCTAAGCGAAAGTCGGACACTTAACCGACTAAGCCACCCAGGCGCCCCTCTTTTGCTCTCTCTTTAAAAAAAATAATAAAATAAAGATTAAGAATATTTAGTTTTTTCAAGTCCAAAAGTCTTGGTCTGACTTACTTCATTTTTATTCTATTTCTTAATTTTGTGATTATCCTTTTTTATTTTTTGTAGGAAGTTTAACAAACTCTTTGAATATCCCAGAGTGTGAAGAATCCATGAAAGATTGTGAACAAGCCAGTTTGAATATGGATAATAATAATAATATAAAATTTTCTGTGTGGGTTTCTTTCTTTGAGATTTACAATGAATGTATTTATGACTTGTTTGTTCCTGCATCATCTAAGTTCCAAAAGAGAAAGATGCTACGCCTTTCGCAAGATGTAAAGGGCTATTCTTTTATAAAAGGTATAGTAATGAATGCTTTTTATTTTATTGCTAGAAGTTTCTTTCTAGACTTTGTTATAGCAAACTGGAGATGGAAAATTTTTATATTAATTTTTAACATCAACGTAATAAGAGAAGTTTGTACTTTGCAGGCATGTTTTGGCATTTAATCAAACCTGAATGTAAGAGGTCAATGTTAATAGGTTTTTCCTTGAGTATCATTGCAGGGGTTTTGGGGGTGGGGGGGGTGAAGCTGTGTTCTGGTATTCACATTATTCTGCTTTGTGGCAGTGCACAAACATTGGAGTTTGCCATAGTGCGTTTTTCCAACCTTTTAAAACCACTACTCAAAGTAGGAAGTACTTACATATATTAACATTATGACCTAGTAGTTGTATGTATACATACATACACGTATATTTACAACTCAGAAGTTTCATGAATTATATTTACCCTTAGTACAGGCAATGCACTTTGGTGTTTTCTATATTTCACTTCATTTTTATAAATTGCTGGTGTTGACTCTAAATTTGACTTAATGATTCACTAATGAATTGCAACCTGCAGTGTCTCACATCTAGGTATTTTTGTAGGGGTAATCCCTAGTGTGCTGTGTCTTCTGTCTTTTTCATTTTTTCCTAGACGTTTAATTCTAAGGAATCTCTTCTATTTTTAATTTTCCCTTTGGCCTAGTTTTGGAAAACTTTTGTCTGTGTTTGTATAACTTAAATATTAGAAAGTAATTATAATATCCCCCTCTTGTGTTTCACTTTGCTAGTGGAATATGGAATAGCTGAGTAGATTCCACGTAGGGGAATTATCTTATTAAAAGATTTCATCTTAGGGGCACCTGGGGCTCAGTCAGTTAAGCATCCAGCTCTTGATTTCAGCTCAGGTAATGGCCCCATGCTTCATGAGATTGAGCCCTGCATTGGGCTCTGTGCTAACAATGCAGAGCCTGCTTGGGAGCCTCTCTTTCTCTCTCTCTGCCCCTCCTCCACTTATACTCTCTGTCTCGCTCTCAAAATAAATAAACTTTAAAAAAAAAATTTAAAAACTTCACTCTATGTCTTTGAGAACAGAGGTTACAAATCTCTGTAGAAATTACATTGTACAACAAATGCTATGTTTTTATAAGTTGATATGTGTCCTCTTTGTTTTTTAAAGATCTACAATGGATTCAAGTATCTGATTCCAAAGAAGCATATAGACTTTTAAAACTAGGAATAAAGCACCAGAGTGTTGCCTTCACAAAGCTGAACAATGCTTCTAGTAGAAGGTAAAGAAGAAACACTGTGGTGTTAGCTTGAAGCACCCAGGCTATTCTGTGCTATTGTAAATACAACTAATTTAAGATTGAAATGGGCTGTAGTCTCTCTGATAGGTTAGATGAATTCATAGGCATAAAAAATATTCTTGTTAACTGAAGAGCACTAAAACACAGAAGATTATCAGGACTATTTCTTGTTCCAATATGAAATTTACTCATTTGCACAAAGTCTCTTAGATATTTTTACTCTTTATATGAATATCTAAGCTCTATTTTAAGAGTTGCCTACAATATACATCTCAAGGTTGAATGATATATTTAAGGGAAGGGCTTGGGACATGAGAGACAAAAGGAAAAAGTTGAAGCAGTGCGATATTTAAAACAGGTTGTCTCTTAAGGGGGAAAGAGCCCTGACTCCCATACTTGGTGTGGCATACAGACAGTATTTGGTCCAGATAAGCCTGCATTTGGGCCAAATGTATACTTTGCTTTCGGTAGAAGATTAGCAGTATATGTACCATTTTAACTAATAATATGGTCTTTGCAAGTTTCAAATTGAAATTTTATTGTAAATGATTCCACTAATAGAAGTTGGAGTGTTAAGAGAAGGAGAGGATTCAAGGAATTTGGGGCCAAATGAAAGATAAGATGTATGATTTTAGGCAGTTCGGTATTTAGGTGACAATGCAACATTGGATTGAAATATCTGGCAACTAGTTGGAAAATGCAGTGCTGGAGGTATGGCTTGTATGAGGGTGTAAATAGTTGTCAATTTAGATGCTAGTTTCACCCATACAGAATGCAGAAATTAAAAATGAAAGATAACATTTGATTTTTATATATTTTAGTCACAGCATATTCACTATTAGAATATTACATATTGAAGATTCTGAAACGCCTCGTGTAATGCGAGTCAGTGAGTAAGTCGAGCATTCTTTAAACTCTAATTATTTTGAATTTCATTTGGAAGAACTTTTCATAGTTTTGTTTTTGTTTTTAATTCAGATTGTGTTTATGTGATCTGGCTGGTTCAGAAAGAAGCATGAAGACACAGAATGAAGGGGAAAGGTTAAGAGAGACCGGGAACATCAATACTTCTTTATTGACTCTGGGAAAGTGTATCAATGTTTTAAAAAACAGTGAAAAGTCAAAGTAAGTGTTGCTGAAAATGCTATTAGCATATTAAGTGTTAAAATATTTAAGCTTCCAACTCAAGGTTTAGAAAGTTCTTTTTTGTTTTTAACCTGCTTCTTACGTGATGACTATATAGGGATTACAATTGAAATACTTAGAGTTCTTGGATTAAAAAATTGAAATAAAAAATAATGTTAGTTGATGCCAGGGACTCATCAAGTAAGCACAGTATTTTCCATAGCAAATATACATCAACAGACACTAGATAATCTTCTTAGGATCCTGGTTTAGCATCTAAAACCACTTTATTCTTACTAATGCATTGTGTTCTAGATGTGATAGATATCTGTATTAATTACCACGTTAGGCCTAGTAAATTGTAAATAGCCTTCATTTTTAGTTAATGTGTTTCATGGCATATATTGTATAATTGCTTTACCCTAGAAAACATAACCAAGTTCAATGTGATTTTCTTAACATTTGGCATACTGAGTTATTGTTAGTATTCGTATTAGTAGCAGTATTTAAAGAAAAGAACATGAACAGAAAATGACTTTTATAGGCAGAACTAAACACTAACTTAGAGTTTAAGTCTATGATAGCTAGATTAATTATTTCTTTGTAAATTTTATCAGCATTGTGACTTTGTGAGATTTGTTTTAACTTACAGTTTTTTGAAAATTTTTTCCATAGGTTTCAACAGCATGTGCCTTTCCGGGAAAGTAAACTGACTCACTATTTTCAAAGTTTTTTTAATGGTAAAGGGAAAATATGCATGATTGTCAACATCAGCCAGTGTTATTTTGCTTATGATGAAACCCTCAATGTGTTGAAATTCTCAGCCATTGCACAAAAAGTAAATATATTCAAGTTTCTGAAGAATTTATTAAGTTTCTTATTAGAATATGAACCATTTTTTCTTGGTGTAGCTATTCCGTTTTGTACTTACAACTGCAAACCTGGGAAATAATAGAAAATTAAAAATATGAATATTTGATCAAGTCAGAGGACATTTAAAAGATTGAAAGTTTCCCCCTGCAAATATTAAAATAACCTTAGTAGTAAGTGTTAATAATACACACTCATTACAAATTACGAGTATTATTGCCATGAATTGTCTGCTCTGCCATCTGTCTGGTTCATTTCATGGTTAATCAAGAAGCCCTTCTGCTAGGAGTCCTTGTATGTTTGCATAGATAGGTCTGTTTTAAATACTAAAATTATTATTTGACTTAAATTTATGGATTTCTTTTTTAGTTGGCAGTTTTTCCTTTTCTGTTTTAAAAGTCACATTGGATATTTTTATAGGTTTGTGTTCCAGACATTTTAAATTCTTCTCAAGAGAAAGCCTTTGGTCCTGTCAAGTCTTCTCAAGATGTATCACTAGACATTAATAATTCAGTTAATAAAATATTAAATGTAAAAAGATCCACAATTTCATGGGAAAGTAGCCTCGAAGACCTGGTGGAAGATGAAGATATAATTGAGGGTCTAGAAAAAGGTGAAGAAAACCAAAGTGTGGAAAGTGAACTTACTGATGAAGATCTAGATAAAACATTGGAGGAAGATAAGGCTTTCATTAGCCATGAAGAGAAGAAGGTATGTATTAAGAACTCATATTTCTAAGCTTGCTTATTATTATTATGAAAGTTATAAAATACTTATGGCTCTCCCAGTTTTTTCAACAATATGCTAAAATTTTTATGTATCTCAACTTTATATACATTTTTTAATATTTTAATTTTTTTAACATTTATTTAATAAAAAATTTTTTTTAATGTTTTTTATATATTTTTGAGAGAGAGAGACAGCATGAGCAGTGGAGGGTTAGAGAGAGAGGAAGATAAAGAATCTGAAACAGGCTCCATGCTCTGAGCTGACTGACAGCACAGAGGCTGACGCAGGCCCCGAACTCACAAACCATGAGATCATGACCTGAGCCGAAGCCAGATGTTCAACCGACTGAGCCACCTAGGTGCCCCAACACTTATTTGTTTTTGAGAGACAGAGACAGAGCAGGAATGGGGGAGGGACAGAGAGAGGGAGGGATATAGAATCTGAAACAGACTCCAGGCTTTGGAGCCCAGTGTGGGCCTCAAACTCACGACTGTAAGATCATGACCTGAGCCAAGGTCAGACACTTAACTGTTAAGTCGTCCATGTGCCCCTCAACTTTATATTTTGAAAAACTTAAAACCTGGATGGACTAGTACAATGAAAACCCACTTATACTTCACATGAATTTGCCAGTTATTAACATTTTACCATGTTTAATTCTCTGTGTATGTGAATGCACATTTTTTTTGCTGGTACCATTGGAAACAAGATGTAGACATAATGACCCCTTACAACTAACTACTTCAGCATGTATTTCCTAACAATGTAGACATTTCATATGATCACAACACTATTTTCACACCGAGGCAATTTAACACTGACATAATAATATAATCTGTTGTACTGTCCATTTTGAGATTTCTTCAGTGGTCCCAGTATGTCCTTTATAGTCATTTTTTTAAATAAAATTATATTTTGAGAGAGAGCACATGCGCCCATGCTTGTGTGCATGTGCATGCTTGTATGCTTGAGCAGGGGAAGGGCAGAGAGCCAGCAGGCTAGGGCTGTCAGTACAGAGTCTGATGTGGGGCTCGACCTCATGAACCATGAGATTGTGACCTGAGCTGAAATTAAGAGTCGATGTTTAACTGACTGAACCACCCAGGTGCCCCACCATTATGTGTTTGATCTTCAACTAAAGTTAACACATTGCTTTTGATTGGTATGTTTCTTTAGTTATTTGTAATCTAACAATGATTCTCTTGAGAAGTTGAGGCTAATTGTCTTACAGAATAGCCTCAATCCCAATTTCTCTGATTGTTTCCTCATGATTCAGATTTTACACTTCACACATCCTATTATTTAGGTCAAGTTGTGAATTTTCCATTTGTGTCCTATCTGCAGACACATGATGTCTGACTTGCCCATTCTTGGTGATGCTAAGTTTTGCTAATTTGGTTAAGGTATTATTTTTCAGATCTCTTTTCATTGTAAAAGTATCATCTGTGGGATGATACTTTGAGACCATGTGAATATCTTGTTCCCCAGTACCCTTTCACTCAGTGATTTTAGCATAATCCACCAAACTTACTTTGCAGTCACATACAAGCACTCAGAGTGTCTACCCACTACCAATTCTGTTTCTTCAAAAACACGATAGTTGGTTGTCTTACATTTACGGTAAATACATAAAATTGAACAGTGGTGTGTATTTATTTATTTATTTATTTATTTATTTTATTTTTAAGTGACAGAGACAGAGTACAAGTTGAGGAGGGGCAGGGAGAGAGAGACTGAGACACAGAATCCGAAGCAGGCTCCAGGCTCCAAGCTGTAAGCACAGAGCCTGACGTGGGACTTGAAGTGACAAACCATGAGATCATGACCTGAGCTAAAGTCTGATGGTTACCCTACTGAGCCACCAGGTGCCTCTGTAATATTTTTTTAATGTTTATTTATTTTTGAGAGAGAGAGAGAAACAGAGCAAGTGGGGGAAAGGTGGAGAGAGGGAGACAGAATCCGAAGCAGGCTCCAGCCTCTGAGCTGTCACCACAGAGCCCAATGTGGGGCTTGAACTCAGGAATTGCAAGATCATGACCTAGGCTAAAGTCAGACACTTAACCTACTTAGCCATCCACATGCCCCACGTCTGATTCTTGATTTTGGCTCAGGTCATGATCTGCTGGTTCATGATATCTCTCTCTCTCTCTCCCTCAAAATAAATAAATGAACATTTTAAAAAATAAAGAGTGGAAAATATGGTTGTTTGAAATTATAAAAGTATTATTTAATCATGGTGGAATCTGGAAAAAGAAAAGAGGGAAACTATAAAGATCTGTTTACATACTGCTCATATTAATGGATTTTTACTATACATCACTCTTTTGTTTTTTAATTATTTTTTGATTTATTTTTGAAAGAGAGGGAAAGTGTGAGCGGGGGAGGGGGAGAGAGAGAGAGGGACAGAGGATCCAAAGCAGGCTCTGTGCTGACAGCCGAGAACCTGATGTCAGACCTGAACTCACGAATGGTGAGATTGTGACCTGAGCCAAAATTGGATGCTTAACCGACTGAGCTACCCAGACACCCCTATACGTTAGTCTTTTGTATCCTTTCTTCACTTAAAAAGAAATCGTGCAAAATGTGAATTATTAATATAAGTCATTGTTCATTACAGTAGGTTTCTGTATCATTGTGCCATAATTGAGCCAATTTTTTTTAACTATTGAGTTGGGTTTCACTTTTCCTTTAATTAAGTATAACCGCTTAAATAAAACAAAAACACTGTGATAACCATTTTCACAGCCAAAACCCTGAGTCCTGTTATAGAAGTATTTCCTCATTATAGGTTCTTAGAAGCAGAATTTCAAAGTTGGAATATTTATGGAAATATTTTCAGTATCAAATTGAGACATTGAAAGATCTGTAGTTTTGAGAGAGTTTATTAGTTAGTTTGTTGTTGAGAAAATTTAAGTAGAAACCTGAAGAATACCAGGCTGGTATGCTACAATGTTTTATTACAGATCTATACTGGCCATGTCAAATGTTAATTGCTTTATTTATTCACTGTCCATATTTACATAATTATGCTTTTTCCAAGGTCTTGGAGTTGTTGTTCACCAAATGGGTTAATGAAACATCTCTTTTTTCCATTTTGGAATGTGTTTGGGGGTTCTTAGAAACTATGTAACAATTAGGGTTTAGCTCTTAACTAATTTAAAATCCAGCCTTTACGACTTTCCACAGACCTGGTCCTTTTTTTCCCCACCTACAAAGTATGGATGCTGCTACCAAGCTCCCAGAAGGTTTTGTGGATTGAAAACCATCAAATATGACCTCCCCAGAGTAGTTCCTGGTGTATATGGATCTTCAGCTTTTTTTCTCTACTTTCTTTCTTAGCGTAGTCACACAGTGAGACATCTGAGTTACTCTAAGTGTATTTTTATTTATTTATTTATATTTTATTTTTATTTTTTTAATATTTTTTATTTATTTCTAGGAGAGAGAGAGAGCGAGCGAGCGTGAGCAGGGGAGGGTCAGAGAGAGAGGGAGTCACAGACTGAAACAGGCTCCAGGCTCTGAGCTGGCAGTCAGCACAGAGCCCGATGCGGGGCTCGAACCCACGAACTGCGAGATCATGACCTAAGCGAAAGTCGGACGCTTAACCGACTAAGCCACCCAGGCGCCCCTCTAAGTGTATTTTTAAACTGTAGAGAGGTTTTTCAGATTTATGAGTCCATCCAAATACGTAATTTTCAGTGAGAATATTATTATTAAAAGGATCCATAATTATAGTCAACTAAATGAAGCATTATTTTTGAATGCTTGGACAGTAATATTTCCCTTGGGATATATTTGTTCTTAGGATTTTAATATTTATGTTTTAGAAACTGTTGGATTTAATAGAAGACTTGAAGAAAAAACTGATAACTGAAAGAAAAGAAAAGTTAACTTTGGAATTTAAAATTCGTGATGAAGTTACACAGGAGTTTACTCAATATTTAGCTCAACGGGAAGCTGACTTTAAGTAAGTTATTGCTTTCATGTCCTAGTAAAAATTGAGAATATTATTTGTTCAGAATATTTTAAAGTTATTTACTTTTTTAATATTAAGTGGCTTCTGAATTCTGACCTTTCTAGTTCCTTGAAAGTGCTGTTGCTAATCCTGACATTGATTCTGAATTGTACATGAATGATTTAAATTTTGCTTTTAATTTACAATATATTTAATCTTAGAAATTTATTTTTTTGTCATGAGAAATATACTTATTTTTTAAATTAATTTATTTTTGGGGGAGAGAGCTGGAGTATGAGCCGGGGAGTACAGAGAGAGGGAGACCCAGAATCTGATGTGGGCTCCAGGCTCTGAGCTGTCAGCACAGAGCCTGATGCAGGGCTTGAATCTGAGGACTGCGAGATCGTGACCTGAGCTGAAGTCGGATGCTTAACCGACTGAGCCACCCAGGTGCCCTGATAAATGTACTTATTAATCCCCATCATCTATTTGACCCATGCCCCCATCCACCTCCTCTCTGGTAACCATCAGTTCTGTATAGTTAAGAATCTGTTTCTTGATTTACCTTTGTTTTCCCTTTGCTCGTTTGTTTTGCTTTTAAATTCCACGTATGAGTGAGATCATATGGTATTTGTGTTTCCCTGACTTAGTTAGCTTAGCATTATACCCTCTGGCTCCATTCGGGTTGTTGCATATGGCAAGATTTCATTCTTTTTTATTCCATTCCGTATTTCATTGTGTGTGTGTGTACACACACACACACGCACGTGTATATATGCATGTATATATGTATATGTGTGTATGTGTAAACACACACCACATCTTCTTTATCCATTTATCTGTCGATGGACACTTGCGCTGCCTCCATAGCTTGGCTATTGTAAATAATGCTTCAATAAACACAGGGGTGCATGTGTCCTTAATCTTAGAAATTTAGAAGAAAAACACAAAGTCATGCTTTTATGTTCCTAATGGGATTAATTTGTGTTATGAAGGGAAACTCTCCTTCAAGAACGAGAGATACTTGAGGAAAATGCTGAATGTCGTTTGGCTATCTTCAAGGATTTGGTTGGTAAATGTGACACTCAAGAAGAACCAACAAATGAAGATTGTGCCATGAAAGGTGAAAACAAAGTATGTTAACTGAAGTCTAATGAGGTTTTTGGTCTGTGTGTAGTGTACCACCTCAGTGATGAGAAACACTAATATACTTTAGAATTAAAAGTTACTATGTAGCTTTATTATACTTAAGCATGTT
This sequence comes from Hyaena hyaena, assembly GCF_003009895.1. Classification (NCBI taxonomy): domain Eukaryota; kingdom Metazoa; phylum Chordata; class Mammalia; order Carnivora; family Hyaenidae; genus Hyaena; species Hyaena hyaena. The sequence continues at coordinate 27,545 of NW_024082397.1, forward strand.
TTGTTAATAAGGTAAGCACAATTAGTTAAAATATAGCTATTAGACTAGAAAGAAACTGTGTGTCATGTTTATATCCTTTTGTGTTGCTTTTGAGTTGTATTGATTGTAGGTAGATTTCTTTTAGTCTGATTCCTGTTAATCTTAAACAATTTTGCCCTGATTAAAACAAAAACATTTACATGTAAAAAGGATTGCTCTTGTTGGCTGATTGACCATTCCCTACTGTTGAGAAAACATACTTTTCTTCTGCTTCCACTGCAATTGATGTCTTTTGGGGGTTGTTTGATTTTGTTTTGTTTTTTTAATAACTGAGTTTAGAGGCTCAGGATGGTGATGTTCTGGCTCTTGGTGTCAAATCCTTTTTATGTGTCCCAGACATGGTTTGGCTCTTGGTCTGAGTTGTGATGATGGATGTTTGTTTCCGGAACTGCCCCAGCAGAGCCTTAGGAGACATATAACTGAACATATACCTGAACTGACAGTCATAATTGTTCTAGAAGGATTTCTCATAGCTTATGATGTTTTTTAAATAGGAAATGATGTCTCATGTTCCATAAAACAGTAATGAGTAATGGAACACAGCTTTTTAGTAGTTGGAGATACTTTGATAAAATTTATTGAAAAAAATTCTAAGTTGTGAAAGTTTTTGCTATGTCTTCTTAAAAATGTCTAAATTAGTGCCATATTGCAAGAGTGAAAGCCACTGTTAACATTAGGCATGTGGGTTTTGCTATTTTTAGGAAGCACATAATTATGTAGGAATTGAAGATATTATTGATTCTCTTCAAGATGATGTCACTGATATTAAGAAACAGGCTGAAATTGCTCACTTATATATTGCATCTCTTGCTGACCCCCAGGAAGCTATTGCCTGTTTAGAAATAAAGCTTAATCAAGTTAAAGCTGAATTAGCTAACACTAAAGAAGAGTTAATCAAAACCCAGGAAGAGTTAAAAAAGAAAGAAAATGGTAAGTAGACATATTTTATCCATATTTAGATGTTATAAATACATAAAAACATTTGGTGAGTATAAGAGATTTATACTTGTTTACTTATTTACTGTAGTGACTAGAAAATTCTTTGATCTAGGCAACATTTAATATTTTAACATGGCTTTGTAGTAATTTACTATTAAAAAATTTTTTTTGCCTTCATTTACCTTTAGACTAATATTAGTAGAAAGTGGGCCCTCAAAAACAAGAACAGAAAACACCAAAGTAAACATTAGTTTTCAGCAAATTAAGAAATCTTAGGAAATTGTAGAGCTGTGAATTTTGTTCTATATTTTTTATGTTCTCTCATAGTGTGGTAGATTCTGCTCTGGGCTTGTAAGTTTGGGATAGAGTAACTCTCATGGAGTGGATTTAAGTTTGTTAGATTGGAGCTCCATTCCAGCTCAGACACACAAACACACACACACACAGACACACACACACAGACATACACACAATGTCTTGTCATCTGGTTTTTAAAAGAGTTAGAAGAAATGTTCTGCCCTTTTCTGTGTGAAACAAGATGGGTAGAAAATAGTAGGTAAGTGGTGTCTCTACATTATGAAGTGGGCCAGAAAGGTTTTAGTTTCCTTTCATCTCTGAAATTATACCAGAAAAATTTTCACTATTTAGCGTGTCATTCATTTTTACCTAGGATTGGATTTCGAAAGTGGCTTTTACAGAAACATTGCCCTCTGGTGGTAGAATTAGTAGCTGAGTCCTGGTGTCCTTCTAGTGCTGTGAAAATCATTTTTCTGACTGTAACACTAGTGTCAGGTCTACTATAGAAGCTTATGTGTCAGTGATTATTCAGTAATATAGTTTTTAGATGCTCAGATGTTTATTTTTAATATTCTTATTTTTTCAGAATCAGAAATTAATGTAAATTCATTGGTTCAAGAGCTTGAGAAATCTAATAAGGTAATACTTCAAGTTTTGTTGTCTTGATAAGAAACTTAATAATTAAGCAATTGAAGGAGCATGAATTATGACAAGGTACATTTGCTTAAAAGTAATTAAAGAAAAAGTAATAAATGAATGTGATAGAAAAATTGGAAATTGTAAGTGCTTTCACCCTCAGGCCTTTTTTTAGTGATAGCAACTAGAAAATTTCTTCAGTCTTTCCAGAAGCTAATTTATTTATATATCAGAAGATATTTATTTATATATAGACAACACATATACACATCTTTTTAAAGGTTTACACAAATGGGGTTAATTAGTTTTGCATCTTATTTTCTTTCCTCAAAAGTTGTCTTGGAAATCATGCTGATATAATTGTACATCAGCACATAAAGATCTGTGTTATTCTTTTGGTAGATGCATAGTGTCAGTTGATGTATTTAAATGGTGTTTATTTCACCTAAAATTACTGTTTTAAAATATGAGATACGGCCTGATCAGTGTGCAGCACTGAATTCTGAAGATCTTTGGAGCCCTGTACCTTTAGATCAGATAATCATGTCAAATGGTTATAGATGGATTTGACATTGGTAGGTCTATATATGAAATTACAAGTATATGTGCACTTGAAATGAATTCCAAACTTTTTATTTTGCCTTACCTTCTCTGGCATGGGTTATATCAATTTATATTCATCCTTCTAAAGAGTGAAATATTTTAATATATGATTAGACATAAATAAGATCTTGGTATTTAATATCCAATATTTGAAGAAGTAACCACAATAATGTACATTGAAATCACTATAGTTACTGTTTAAATGATTCCTAATCTTTTCCTTTATTTTTTCCAGTTATAAAAATAGTAGATCCTGGTTGTAAAAATTCAATTTTATGTAAAATAGAAAATAAAAAAGTCCCCCATAATCTTCCTCCTAAATAAAAATGAGAAAAACCAAGTTGTTTGGTATCTCTTTTAGACTTTTACTTCATATGTATTTGTTTTTATAGAACATTATTGTGTACTCTTTTAAGTGTTTTACATCTCAGAACAACTTTATGATGTAGATACTGTTATTTTTTATTTGTACAGAGACATAAAATAACTTGCCAAGGATCATACAACTAGAAGGTAGAGAAGCTAGGGTTCAAACCCAGACAGTCTGATTCCAGATTCCTCTTACCCAATTCACTAAATTGCTTTTCTGTTTTTCTTTTAACTTAAACGTATGTTATTTTTTAAACAAAAATAAGGTCATACTATGCCTAGTGTGTTGCTACTGTTATTTTTACTAAGTCTTAAAATTTGAAGGAGTTCTAAAATTGCATCATATTTGCATTTTATCTGTCCTAAAATATATTTACTAAACATTGCTGTTTTTCTTTTTTTTGAAAGACAATACTTACACAGAAGCAAAGAATTCAAGAGTTGGGAGAAATAATTGCTCAAAAAGAGGATACAATCAACAAATTTCAAAGCCTAAAATTTCATACAGAAAACACGTTTATAAGCAGTGTAAGTATTTAACTTTATTTTTCTGCCCTACGAATTACATTAACATGTATATGTGTTGGTTCAAAATAAAATAATTTAAAATAGCTTATAATGGCTAAAATTAATTTACTAAGAATGTTGAATTGTTATTTTTGTTTTGAAATTCAGTTTACCATTGTGCAAATCTGAATTTTTGAGTAACTTGCAAGAGAACATTTGACCTCTTTGAACATAGTATCCCATAGACTATGCTGGCACCTATGAGAGAGAAGAATGAGCAGCCCTTGGAGATGTAAGCCTTAGCTAGTTGGAAGGGGAGCTCTGGGGCTAATGGAACTTAACGTGCTTAGATATCTGCAGATCATAAAGATTTCCATCACTGTTTCTGTATTTCTGTATCGCTATGTACAACTTTAAATGAAATTCAAGGTGGGAGCCGCCTGGGTGGCTCAGTTGGTTAAGCATCTCACTCTTGATTTCCGTTCAGGTCACAGTCTCATGGTTTGTGAGCTGGAGCCCCAAGCCCCACTCTGTGCTGACAGTGCAGAGCCTCTTTGGGATTCTCTCTCTCCCCTGAACTCACGCATGCATGCATACTCTTTCTCAAAAGTAAATAGACGAACATTAAAAAAAAATTAAATTCAATGGAATTATGTTTTCTTTTTTTTGTTAGAGGCTTTTTTTTATTATATGCATTTTTGCTAATGTTCTTATGCTTATAGCAAAGATGTTTTCTTTAAAAGATTACATCATGTATTGTTTGCCGTGTAAAGCCTTTAAGGGTTTTATACATACAAATTTAGGTAATTTCATATTTAGTTTAGGATAATCAGCATGCCTTTTAATCCTTTTTTTAAACAATAATTTTTGGTTATTTTAAACTTATATTGGTTATTGTAAACTCCTTTAGATTATTTTTTTGAATTAAAAAAGGCACAATATATACATATAATAGGATGAGTAACTAGTAGCCAAACCTCTCTGCTTTGTTTGGAGGTGCTTTTGTATGTCTTTTCTCTGACCAGATGAGGCAAGGTTGATTGATGTCTTGTAAAAAGTGACTGTTGACTGCCCTTTGTATGTTTACAATCAAGGTCCATTACTCATCGATATTCTCTGAATCATCTCAGCATTAGGTGGGTTTTTGATACTGCATACGTATATAAGAAGACTAGCTTACCTTCTGTCTAATCTCTGGTAGCAGGCCTGTCTTTTGTTATTTATTAGATGCATTATTCAGGCTATCTGACTTTTTTTGTACCTTAACTGGGAGAGGCACCCTTGTAATAAGGAAGAGAGAAAGGATAAGAAGCATAAACTTATTTCAGTCAAGAAACATTTGTTGAGTATTTACTAGGTGCCAGATAGTGTGTTAAATTTTGAGAATTATATAGGTTAATAAAAACTAGTCTCCTTAATGACTCCTCAGTAAGAGAGAAACCATAGAAACATAATTACAATGAAATGTACAGTGTAGTCAGTATATGCAAGAAGCAGAGAATAGGTAGAGGTTTAGGGAATACTTTCTGGAGGTGAAAATGATTAAGTTAAGCCATAAAGGGTGATTAAAATTCAGCCAGTTGAAATTAGGGGAAGGGGACAGTTTGTAGCTGTGATGGACAAGAAAATAGTCTGGCCTTTCAGGTTTAGGAATCAGAATGTACGAACTCATGGAAGTGAGAAGTCTTTCAGTTAGTATAGGAAAGCACAACCATTTATTGTTTAAGAAGAAAGTTTAAAGCATGGAGAAGTGAGAAATGTGTCTGGGAGTGGTAGGTTGGGGTAAGCTGGTGGAAGTCCTTAAACACTGTGTGAAAGACTTAGGGTTTTATTCTATGGACAGTGAGGAGTCATTAAATTTTTTTTTAAATGTTTTTTTATTTCTGAGAGAGAAAGAAAAGAGAGAGAGAGAGCCTGAGCAGGGGAGGGTCAGAGAGAGAGGGAGATACAGAATATGAAACAGTCTCCAGGCTCTGAGCTAGCTGTTAGTACAGGAGCCTGACGTGGGGCTCGAACCCACGAACTGTGAGATCATGACCTGAGCCGAAGTCAGATGCTCAACTGACTGAGTCACCCAGGTGGCCCGAGGAGTCATTAATTTTAAGGAGGGGAGTAGCAAAGTTGAGTTTTTATTTTAAGTGACTTATCTGGAAATTTGTAGGATGGGATTGAGGTGGAGTTAGGCTGGAGGCAGAGAGACCAGAAAAGCATCTTGGAAGAGTCAGGTGATAGTTGATGAGAATTTTGATTAAGCATAGTTGGGTAGTGGTGATAGTGATTAAGAAGAGAAAACTGACTTGTGAAATAAGGGAAGGTAAGACCTTTTGGGACTTCGGGCCTAACTTTTTACAGTAATTGAACTGCTGGGCCTCCAGACTTTCTCAGCACTTCTCTTATTCACCACATGCTGTTGCTCTGATCACTTGATTTGGATTTTAAGTCTTACTTGGTTTGGTGAAGGAAAAGAAAAAAAAGAAAAAGAAAAGTCAGAGAGAGAGCCATACTGGCGACTACAACTTCTAAGAGAATTATTAGAAAGTTAAGATAGAATTATACTTATTTCTGTAGTATGTTTGTTTGGATACCAGTGTGTTAGTAATGTTTAAGTAATAGTAAAAAAGCAATATAAAATAAGCTATATTCCTAATCGAATAGGCCTTGCCTGTAAATAAACTTTTTAGATAGGTTCTAGATAGTGTTACCAACGAAGTTAAAACAGCGTGTGATATTGTTTTTGTAAATATGTTAAAAAAATGCAAAGTCATTTGGAACTTAACCTGTATGTGCTGATAAACTGTTAATCTTTTTTTAAATTTTTATGTTTTTAAATTTTTAAAAATTTTCTTTAATGTTTATTTATTTATTCTTCTTAAATAGCTTGGTGTCAAGTTGGTTTCCATATAACACCCAGTGCTCATCGCCACAAGTGCCCTCCTCTGTGCCCATCACCTGCCTTCCCCTTTCTCCCACCCCAATCAGCCCTCAGTTTGTTCTCAACATTTAAAAACTCTCTGATGGTTTGACTCTCTCCCTCTCCCCAACTATTTTTCCCCTTCTTCTCCCCCATGGTGCTCCATTAAGTTCTCCTAATCCACCTATACGTGCAAACATATGGTATCTATCCCCTGCCTGGCTTATTTCGCTCAGCATAACACCCTCAAGTTCCATCCATGTTTCTACATATGGCCAGATTTCATTCTTTCTCATTGCCATGTAGTGTTCCATTGTGTAGATAAACCACATCTTCTTGATCCATTCGTCAGTTGATGGACATTTAGGCTCTTTTCATGTTTTGGCTATTGTTGAGAGTGCTGCTATGATCATTGGGGTCCATGTGCCCCTATGCATCAGCACTCTTGTATTCCTTGCGTAAATTCCTAGCAGTGCTATTGCTGGGTCATAGGGGAGTTCTACTGTTAATTTTGTGAGGAACCTCCACACTGTTTTCCAGAGGGGCTGCACCAGTTTACATTCCCAGCAGCAGTGTAGGAGGGTGCCTGTTTCTCCACATCCTTGCCTGCATCTAGAGTCTCATGATTTTTTCATTTTAGCCACTCTGACTGGCATGAGGTGGTATCTCAGTGTGGTTTTGATTTGTATTTCCCTGATAGATGATGAGGGATTGTATTTCCCTGATACATGATGAGATGATGAGGGACACTGAGCATCGTTTCATGTGTCTGTTGGCCATCTGGATGTCCTGTTTGGAGAGTGTCTGTTCATTTCTTTTNTGCCCATTTCTTCACTGGATTATTTGTTTTTCAGGTGTGGAGTTTGGTGAGTTCCTTATAGATTTTGGATGCTAGCCATTTATCTGATATGTCATTTGCAACTATCTTTTCCCATTCCATCAGTTGCCCATTAGTTTTGTTGATTGTTTCCTTTGCTGTGCAGAAGCTTTTAATCTTGATGAGGTCCCAGTAGTTGATTTTTGCTCTTGATTCCCTTGCCTTTGGGGATGTGTCAAGTAAGAAATTGCTATGGTTGAGGTCAAGGAGGTTGTTTCCTGCTTTCTCCTCTAGGGTTTTGATGGTTTTCTGTCTCACATTCAGGTCCTTTATGCATTTTGAGGTTTTTTAAAATTTTATTAAAAAAATTTTTTTTAATGTTTATTTTTTAGAGACAGAGCATGAGTGGGGGAGGAACAGAGAGAGAGGGAGACACAGAATCTGAAGCAGGCTCCAGGCTCTGAGCTGTCAGCACAGAGCCCAGTGTGGGACTCGAACTCACAACCGTGAGCTCATGACCTGAGCCGAAGTCGGACGCTCAACCAACTGAGCCACCCAGGCACCCTTTTTTTGAGTATTTTTGTGTATGGTGTGAGAAAATGATCTAGTTTCATTCTTCTGCATGTTGCTATCCAGTTCTCCCAGCACCATCTGTTAAAGAGGCTGTCTTTTGCATTGGATTCCCTTTCCCATTTATCAAAGATTCGTTGGCCATACATTTGTGGGTCTAATTCTGAGTTCTCTATTCTATTCCATTGGTCTATGTGTCTGTTTCTGTGCCAATACCATACTGTCATGATGATGACAGCTTTGTAGCAAAGGCTAAAGTCTGGGATGGTGATGCCTCCTGTTTTGGTTTTCTTCTTCAATATTACTTTGGCTATTCGGGGTCTTTTGTGGTTCCATACAAATTTTAGGATAGTTTTCTCTAGCTTTGAGAAGAATGCTGGTGCAATTTTGATTGGGATTGCATTGAATGTGTAGATTGCTTTGGGTAGTAATGACATCTTAACTGTATTTATTCTTCTGATCCATGAGCATGGGATGTTTTTCCATTTCTCTGTGTCTTCTTAAATTTCCTTCATAAGTTTTCTATAATTTTCAGCATACAGATCTTTTACATCTTTGGTTAGGTTTATTCCTAGGTATTTTATGGTTTTTTTTGTGCAGTTGTGAATGGGATCAGTTTCTGGATTTCTCTTTCTGTTGCTTCATTATTGGTGTATAAAAATGCAATCAATTTTGTATGTTGATTTTATACCTTGCAACTTAGCCTTCTTTTGGGTTTTCTGTGTCGAGTATCATGTCGTCTGCAAAACGTGAGAGTTTGACTTCTTAGCCAATTCTGATGCCTTTAATTTCCTTTTGTTGTCTGATGGCTGATGCTAGGACTTCCAGCACTATGTTAAACAACAGTGGTGAGAGTGGACATCCCTGTCGTGTTCCTGATTTCAGGGGGAAAGCTCTCAGTTTTTCCCCATTGAGGATGATGTCGGCTGAGGGCTTCTCATAGATGGCTTTTATGATATTTAAGTAAGTTCCTTCTGTATCAATTGTCTCAAGGGTCTTTATTAAGAATGATGCTGTATTTTGTCAAATACTTTTTCTGCATCTATCGACAGAATCATATGGTTTTTATCTTTTCTTTTGTTAATGTCATGTGTCACATTGATTGATTTGTGAATATTGAACCAGCCCTGTAACCCAGGAATGAGTCCCACTTGATCATGTTGGGTAATTCTTTTTATGTGCTGTTGGATTCGATTTGCAAGTATCTTGTTGAGGATTTTTCCATCCATATTCATCAAGGATATTGGCCTGTAGTTCTCTTTTTTTTTTGCTGGGGTCTATCTGGCTTGGGAATCAAAGTAATGCTGGCTTCGTAGAATGAATCCGGAAGTTTTCCTTCACTTTCTATTTTTTGGAATAGCTTGAGAAGAATGGGTATTAATTCTGTTTTAAATGTCTGGAAGAATTCCCCAGGGAAGCCATTTGGCCCAGAACTCTTATTTGTTGGGAGATTTTTGATCACTGATTCAATTTCTTCACTAGGTATGGGTCTGTTCAGATTTTCTATCTCTTCCCTTGTGAATTTTGGTAGTGTGTGTGTGTTTAGGAATTTGTCCATTTTTTCTAAGTTGTCCAGTTTGTTGGCATATAATTTTTCATGGTATTCCCTGATAATTGCTTGTTTTTCTGAGGGATTGGTTGTATAAAGTCCATTTTCATTCAGGATTTTGTCTTTTTGGGTGCTCTCTCTTTTCTTTTTGATAAGCCTGGCTAGAGGTTTGTCAATTTTGTTTATTTTTTTCAAAAAACCAACTCTTGGTTTCATCTGTTCACTTGTTTTTTTGGATTCTATATTATTTATTTCTGCCCTGATTTTTATTATTTCTTTTCTCCTACTGGGTTTGGGGTGCTCTTGTTGCTCTCCTTCTAGTTCCTTTAGGTGTGGTGTTAGATTTTGTACTTGTGGTTTTTCTAATTTCTTGAAATAGGCCTGGAGTGCAATGTACTTTCCTCTTAGGACTGCCTTTGCTGCATCCCATAGAGTTTGAATTGTTGTATTTTCATTTTCATTTGTTTCCATATTTTTTTTTTTATTTCTTCTCTAATTGCCTGATTGGTCCATTCGTTCTTTAGTAGGGTGTTCTTTAGCCTCCATGTGTTTGGAGGTTTTCCAGACTTTTTTCTGTGGTTGATTTCAAGTTTCATAGCATTGTGATCTGAAAGTGTGCATTGTATGATCTCAATTCTTTTATACTTATTGAGGGCTGCTTTATGTCCCAGTATGTGATCTATCTTGGAGAAAGTGCCATGCGCACTTGAGAAGAAAGTGAATTCCATGGCCTCAGGATATATAGTTCTAAATATATCTGTCAAATCCGTCAGGTCCAATGTGTTGTTCAAGTCCATTGTTTCTTTAATGATTTTCTGTCTAGTTGATCTGTCCATTGCTGTAAGTGGAGTATTAAGGTCCCCTGCTATTAGCACATCCTTATCCATAAGACTGTTTCTGTTCGAGATTCATTGTTTTATGTATTTAGGTGCTCCCGTATTTGGTGCGTAGATATTTATAATTGTTAGCTCTTCCTGATGGATAGACCCTGTAATTATTATATAATGCCCTTCTTCATCCTTTGTTACTGCCTTTACTTTAAAGTCCAGCTTGTATGATATAAGAGTAACTACTCCAGCTTTCTTTTGACTTCCAGTAGCATGATAGATATTTCTCCATCCCCTTACACTCACTCTGAAGGTGTCCTCAGGTCTAAAATGAGTTTCTTGTAGACAGCAAATAGATGGATTTTTTTTTTTAATCCATTCTGCTACCCTATGTCTTTTGATTGGAGCATTTGTCCATTTATATTCATTGTTATTATTGAAAAATATGGGTTTAGAGTCATTGTGTTCTTTGTAGGATTCATGCTTGTGGTGTCTCTGGTACCTTGTGTTCCTTGCAACATTTCCCTCATAGAGTCCCCCTTAGGATTTCTTGTAGGGCTGGTTTAGTGGTGATGAATTCTTTCAATTTTTGTTTATTTGGGAAAACTTTTATCTCTCCTTCTATTCTGAATGACAGGCTTGACGGATAGAAGATTCTTGGCTGCATATGTTTCCTGTTCATCACATTGTAGATTTCCTGTCATTCCTTTCTGGCCTGCCAAATTCAGTAGATAGGTCTGTAACCACTCTGATAGGTTTCCCTTTGTATGTTAGGGCCCTTTTATCGCTAGCTGCTTTCAGAATTCTCTCTTTGTCCTTCTATTTTGCCAGTTTCACTATGACATGTCATGCAGAAGATCAATTCAAGTTACGTCTGAGGGGAGTTCTCTGTGCCTCTTGGATTTCAATATCTGTTTCCTTCCCCAGATTGGGGAAGTTCTCTGTGAAATTGTTCAAGGACTCCTTCAGTGCCTTTCCCTCCCTCTTCCTCTTCTGGAATTCCTATGGTACAGATATTATTCCATTTGATTGTATCGCTCATCTCTCAAGCTCTCCTTTCTTGTTCCTGGATCAGTTTATCTCTCTTTTTCTCGGCTTCCTCTTCTTCTATTATTGTGTCTTCTAATTCACCTATTCTCCTCTCTGCCTCTTCAGTTTGTGGATTGGCCACCTCCATTTTATTACGCACCTTATTTATAGCATTTTTAAATTCATTTTATAGACCTATTTTCAAGGTCTATAGTCTTCGTAGCAATGGTTTCTCTGATGTCTTCCATGTCTTTTTCAAGCCCCGCGATTAATTTCATGACTGTCGCTCTAAATTCTTGTTCAGTTATGTTGCTTTTATCTGTTTTGAGCAGCTCTTTAGCTGTCATTTCTTCCTGGAATTTCTTTAGAGGAGAGTTCTTCCATTTCGTCATTTTGGCTAGCTTTCTGTCTCTTGTTAATTTTAAAATCTTGTTATGCACTCTGCACCTGCTTGTAAGGCTGTATTAAAGAAAGCTCTTTGTCCAAGGTCTGTCCGTTCAGGAAGTTTTCTTTGAATGTGGTGTCTCTTGGTCTCTCTTGTTGAGACTTTGGTTATTTTATTTACCTACTCGTAGTGGTATTTGGGACTTTCCACCATGTGTACTTTTTTTTTTTAATTTTTTTT